>NW_026020477.1:1325551-1346449 GCF_900185275.1 Solanum verrucosum
ATCTCTAATTTATCTAAGATGGAAATCACTTCATCTAGGTCTTTCTGATTTTTTATGACTCCTATAGATCCTTTTCTGAAATTATAAAGTTCTGTACAATTGCATTCTTCTCCTTTTTCACATTTTAATGCATTTGTATTAATTTTATCAGTATTTTTAAAATATCTTGATTTTGTTGGAATAGGTTTTGTTGTTATGGAAGTTTGAGTCATATTTTTAGAGAATATTACTCCATCTCTAGTAAGGAAACAACTTCCGTTGTTATGTAATAAGAAATCTAAGCCTAAAACAAAGTCTATCCTAATATTTAGATCTCTAACCCAAATTTTTTCTAATTTATAAGTGGGTTTATAAAAGTCTGCGCATGTATTTAAAAAGCTTATTTGAGCATTACTAACATAATGTTTATATATATTTGAAGATCCATCCATTTGCATGGCACTTTGTGGCTCAGGAAATTCTTTTATTATTTCTGCAGGCAGGATACTTCTATTTATTATACTTTTTGTGCATCCAGAGTCTACTAGAGTTAAAGTTTCTATTTCATAGTTTTGAATTCTTAGTCTTGTTAATATTTTGATAGTATTGATTTTCTTGTCTTCATTACAAATTAATCCTTCGAACGATTTATCTTCTTTTTCATTTAAGAGCTCAATTCTTCTTTGCCGCTTTTTGATTTGTTCCGTCTACTTTTTCTTTTCCTTTTTCTAATTTATTTATTCTTCTTCTAAACTATCAATCCTTTTTTCTAAATATATTATGTTTTTTCTTTTGTATTGTCTGGTCTATAACTTTAATGTTAAATATTTTATCGATGCACATGAGGCATCCTTCTATATAGCAATTCATACATTTAGCTCTTCTGTCTTTACTGGGATATCCTGACAATTAAAACATTTTTGCTATCTAAACCTTTCCTTTGGAAAATTGGTGATCGCAATGTATATTGACAAATGTAAAATCTTTGATTAAATTTTTCTAATCCTATTTCATTTATTAAAGTTTCTTCTTCTGAATCAGACGATCGTGTTGTCTTCCTTCTAAAGCATCTATACTTATTACTGAATATATACTTTCGTTATCTGACATGTATTCATCTACATTTATCAGGGTTTCTTGGAAATCTTCTATGAGTTGGGATTTCTCGTTCTACTATTATTTCTTCCTGGACAAGTATTAGCAAGATGTTCTTCACTTCCGCATGTAAAACAAGATAGTCTATTTTTATAGATTCTATTATTATTATGTTTTCTTACATGTCTATCTTTATTTAGTAAGGCTTTTTTGCCGTAGATTTTTAGATAATATTTTTTCCTTGGTCTGTAGTCTTGGTTATTTTGATATTTTTTCTATTTTCTTATTTGGTGTACCTTGATCATAGCTTTGTGTTGTATATATAGTCTCATTTTGCTTTAATTGTTTTTGTATTTGTATATTTGTACACTTTTTGTAATATTTCCATAACATGCTGTATTTTATGTCCAATAGACCAATTAACATTTGGATTTTGCATAACTCCTTCTCTTTTGCTCCATCTTTCTTCTATTTTCTTCCTAATGCTCCAGGGAGTTTATTAAAAAGTTTTTTTCCTAAGCTTTGATCAAACGCATTGCCGCTTATAGCGCATAAATAAAAATAATCCTTTAAAAGTTTTTGATATGGCTCCAATTTGTAATGCTAAGTTGTTCTAGTTTTATTAATGCATTCTTTTGTAAAACTACTAATCCACTATTAGGGTCTTCTCCTGTTATTAGGCTGTGTATTTTATTAGTGAAATTATACGGATTTGGTCCCATATTTACTAGTTCTTGGAATTCTTGAGGGTAAGTTACCTTGTATGCTTCCCATACTCCTTTGATTGATTCTCCTAAAAAGGTTTCCATGTATCTATACATAGTTTCTGCATCTGTTCACTATAATGATGTATGTAATCTGCTACACTATTCCTTTCCATACATCTATTACTGAGTTCCATAATTGAGGTCATAAGCTGCTATATTTAATATTTTTCCTCTATCTCCTCCGTCTTGAAGTTTGATAGGGGCTTCTATTAGCATTCTTATTCCTATTGGTCTCACCATTTTTGGTTTGTTGCCGGGTCTTGCTATATACCCTGTGACGTGGTAAATTACCTATAGTATATTCTACTGGCGTTATGGGGGTTGTCTTTGAAAGGGACTTGAACTAGAAGAAGCGGTTTCCATGAATTCTTTTAGACTGCATGTTGTTTCGTCATCACTTTCTTCTTGGGCTTCTTCTTTTCGTTCCTTTTTGTCTATACCCATAATTGTCCATTCTAAAATGGCATTCTTTAAAGTGTTTTTCTACTGTAAATATATCTATTTTTCCTAATTTACAACCTTTAATTTAAACAAAGTTGTTTTATTTTCTTGATGTACTTTTTTAGCCTTTGCTATCGATAAATCTACTTCGTAGTCTTCTTCATTTATATTTTGAATATTCATACCTTCCATATTAATGGTTGATTCATTATCTTTCAAATCTTCTTCTATTTTTTTTGATCTGTATATTTATAATCAGTGAATCTGGTTGATGTCTCTCCTTTATTATTAGTGTATGTGAGGTGGTCGTTTGGTCGTAATACTTCTTTTTTACAGAATTTTTCTAAATTCCATTCTCTTCCTGCATATTCTTCTGAATTTATTTTTAAAGGGTTCATTAATTTGATTCCTTTATTTCCCATTATACCTACTGCATCGTCTATCTTTATTTTAAACCTTGAACTGCTGTTGGTGGCTAATTTTCCTATAAAGTCAACACAAACTAAAAGATTGTTTCCATAGTTCATTTCTTCGTAGCCTTTGGTCTGTATGCCTATTTTTATGTATTTTCTAAATTCTTTTAAATTTATCATAAAATCTGGACTACAGTAAAAAATTCCTCCATTATTACTTATGTCTACTTCTGTCAAACCTATTATTGATCATTTAGATTTGGACCATCTGCTCTCGTACAAAGTAATCAATACTTTGGTACCTAGATTTTTTCTAGTTAAGCCTTTGAGCCCAATTACTACCAATTCCATGTGCATGAGATTCATTCGTCTTTTCTGTATTTCTTGCATAGATTCTTTACTAATTAAATTTATACTTTCACTATCGTTTTCAGATACACTTAATTGTTCTTCTCTATAGTGTCTGTATAGATGTGCTGTTGATGAAAAGAAACCGGTATTGTAAAGAACTTGTGGATTTAAGAGTTTTAATTTATTTTGTTTGAATATTTCTATGTCTCTATCTACATCTATAAGTTCATCCAACTGATGACTACTACTAGGTCAAGATAAATTATTCATTATTCTAGCTAACATATTATTACCTAAACCTTGAGAGAAACTGGTCCTTTGTCTTTCTTGGGAGTTTCTATTCCTGTTTGAAAAATTGTCCATGGTTTTTCTTTTCTTGTAAGTCTATCCTTTTGAGGTGTGATTTTCGTTCTTTTGAGCTGTTCTATTAGGGCTTGCATATCGTTTTCTTGCTTATTTTCTTTAGTAGGGACTTTTGTTTCTAGTAGACTATCTAATATTTTATTTATTTCGGTTATTTGGTCTTCTAGGTTTTTATTTAATTCTAATAACGCAAAAATTATTAGATTGTTTTGTTTTACACTTATTAGGTCTGTTTTGCCTGGTGGTGTATAATCTGATAATCCTTCGGGGTAAGCTTGAAATTGTGCTGTTTTTCTAAAAACTTCCTTATAAAAGAGACTGTTCATGAAAGGGTTAAGTCTTTAAGCTTTCCTAATTCTTTCTTAATTTCTTTTGTTTCTTTATAAAGGTTTTCTAGTTGATTATGTATTGTTTCTATCGGATTGTTATCAGTTATTCTATTTGTACTATGGTTTGTACCTTAGAGACTATATCTATTTATTGGTTTTTTAGAAAATCAAAGTTTTGTTCTATCCTTTCTAATGATTTGTTTTGTTTATGCTGCAGGTTTTCGATGGTCTCTATTATCTTTAAAAGTCTATCGTCTTTGGATTGACTATTATCTGCTAAATTTATAATTAAATCTGTAATAGTATTAAATGTTGATTCTCACTATGTAGAATATGGTCTCCTTCTGCGAAAATACACTTAAGTAATGATCCAAATTTTAGTCTTCGATATTTCTTTTCTGAAACTATTTCTAAATCTAAGTATCTAACCTCTTAATACTTCCTATTATGCTAAATATAGAGTTCTGTTTTTGCAATCTTGTGTTTCTATTCTAATTTTCTTTATGTAGTGATAAACTCTAGCTCCTATAGTTGGTATTTGTAAATCTATTTGTTTTATTCCTGGCGTATGTTCAAAATTTGTGAGGATGTTAATAAATCTGAAAATAATCTTAATTGTTCGAAAATATAGTTGTCTTTGTTCTATCAGAAAATCGTATATATCTTTATAGTTCTGTCTTATTCTCAATAAATACCAATGATATTCTTGGTCAATTATAATCTGTTTTTTCGTATGGTCTAAATCTTTTCTTATATATTCTAGATGACATATACTCTATTACTGTTATTATAGGTATGTACTAAGTTGCTTATCCTAAAGGGAAATTTAAATTACTAATATAATTCCTTTGGACCTCTATGCGTCTATTAGCGTGTTGGATATTACTATCTATACTATGTAGTTCCCACTTATAATTTACAAACAACCTGATTATTTATTATACTTAACTGTTATATTTAAACGACTTAACTATTATATTTAAACGTATTTTAACTGGTATCAAAGCGAGAAGGTTTTTTGGGAACACTGTTTAGGAATTTATATTAGCTTTAAAATATATGAAAAAACACCCTTTTGCTAACCAATTAAGGTTATATTATTGGTATCTATATAGAGAATTACAGACTAAAATCGACTGGCTTAAGATAAAAGAGGCATTAAGTCTATATCTAGAAATATTAGAAACTAGAGACCTAACAGACAAACTTTGTAATCAAGGGGGTTTATATACATCAAATCGACCAAACCTTAGTCAACCCAAAATTATTAAGTGCTTTGAAGTGGGAACTACATAGTATAAATAGTAATATCCAACACACTAATAGACGCATAGAGGTCCAAAGGAATTATATTTGTAATTTAAATTCCCTTTAGGATAAGTAACTTAGTACATACCTATAATACAAGTAATAGAGTATATGTCATCTAGAATATATAAGAAAAGATTTAGGCCATACGAAAAACAGATTATAATTGACCAAGAATATCATTGGTATTTATTGAGAATAGACAGAACTATAAAGATATATACGATTTTCTAATAGAACAAAGACAACTATATTTCGAACAATTAAGGTTATTTTTAGATTTATTAACATCCTCACAAATTTTGAACATATGCCAGGAAATAAAACAAATAGATTTACAAATACCAACTATAGGAGCTAGAGTTTATCACTACATAAAGGAAATTAGAATAGAAACACAAGATTGCAAAAACAGAACTCTATATTTAGCATAATAGGAAGTATTAAGAGGTTAGAATACTTAGATTTAGAAATAGTTTTAGAAAAGAAATATCGAAGACTAAAATTTGGATCATTACTTAAGTGTAATTTCGCAGAAGGAGACCATATTCTACATAGTGAGAATCAACATTTAAATACTATTACAGATTTAATTATAAATTTAGCAGATAATAGTCAGTCCAAAGACGATAGACTTTTAAAGATAATAGAGACCATCGAAAACCTGCAGCATAAACAAAACAAATCATTAGAAGGATAGAACAAAACTTTGATTTTCTAAAAAACCAATAAATAGATATAGTCTCTAAGGTACAAACCATAGTAGCAAATAGAATAACTGATAACAATCCGATAGAAACAATACATAATCAACTAGAAAACCTTTATAAAGAAACAAAAGAAATTAAGAAAGAATTAGGAAAGCTTAAAGACTTAACCCTTTCATGAACAATTTCTTTTATAAGGGAAGTTTTTAGAAAAACAGCACAATTTCAAGCTAACCCTGAAGGATTATCAGATTATACACCACCAGGCAAAACAGACCTAATAAGTGTAAAACAAAACAATCTAATAATTTTTGCGTTATTAGAATTAAATAAAAACCTAGAAGACCAAATAACCGAAATAAATAAAAAAATTAGATAGTCTACTAGAAACAAAAGTCCCTACTAAAGAAAATAAGCAAGAAAACGATATACAAGCCCTAATAGAACAGCTCAAAAGAACGGAAATCACACCTCAAAAGGATAGACTTACAAGAAAAGAAAAACCATGGACAATTTTTCAAACAGGAATAGAAACTCCCAAGAAAGACAAAGGACCAGTTTCTCTCAAGGTAGATTAGGTAATAATATGTTAGCTAGAATAATGAATAATTCATCTTGACCTAGTAGTAGTCATCAGTTGGATGAACTTATAGATGTAGATAGAGACATAGAAATATTCAAACAAAATAAATTAAAAATCTTAATCCACAAGTTCTTTACAATACCGGTTTCTTTTCATCAACAACACATCTATACAGACACTATAGTGAAGAACAATTAAGTGTATCTGAAAATGATAGTGAAAGTATAAATTTAATTAGTAAAGAATCTATGCAAGAAATACAGAAAAGACGAATGAATCTCATGCACATGGGATTGGTAGTAATTGGGCTCAAAGGCTTAGCTAGAAAAATCTAGGTACCAAAGTATTGATTACTTTGTACGATAGCAGATGGTCCGAATCTAAAAGATCAATAATAGGTTTAACAGAAGTAGACATGAGTAATAATGGAGGAATTTTTTACTGTAGTCCAGATTTATGATAAATTCAAAAGAATTTGGAAAATACATAAAAATAGGCATACAGACCAAAGGCTACAAAGAAATGAACTGTGGAAACAATCTTTTAGTTTGTGTTGGCTTTATAGGAAAATTAGCCACCAACAACAGTTCAAGGTTTAAAATAAAGATAGACGATGCAGTAGGAATAATGGGAAATAAAGGAATCAAATTAATGAACCTTTTAAAAATAAATTCAGAAGAATATGCAGGAAGAGAATAGAATTTAGAAAAATTCTGTAAAAAAGAAGTATTACGACCAAACGACCACCTCACATACACTAATAATAAAGGAGAGACATCAATTAGATTCACTGATTATAATATACAGATCAAAACGAAATAGAAGAAGATTTGAAAGATAATGAATCAACCATTAATATGGAAAGTATGAATATTCAAAATATAAATGAAGAAGACTACGAAGTAGATTTATCGATAGCAAAGGCTAAAAAAGTACATCAAGAAAATAAAACAACTTTGTTTAAATGTAAAGGTTGTAAATTAGGAAAAATAGATATATTTACAGTAGAAAAACACTTTAAAGAATGCCATTTTAGAATGGACAATTATGGTATAGACAAAAGGAACGAAAAGAAGAAGCCCAAGAAGAAAGCGATGACGAAACAACACGCATTCTAAAAGAATTCATGGAAACCGCTTCTTCTAGTTCAAGTCCCTTCTAGAAGACAACCCCCATAACGCCAGTAGAATATACTATAGGTAATTTACCACGTCACAAGGTATATAGGCAAGACCCGGCAACAGAACCAGAAATGGTGAGACCAATAGGAATAAGAATGCCAATAGAAGCCCCTATCAAACTTCAAGACGGAGGAGATAGAGGAAAAATATTAAATATAGCAGCTCATGACCCTCAATTATGGAACTCAGTAATTGACATATGGAAAGGAATAGTGGTGGCAGATTACATACATCATTATAGTGAAGCATATATATATAATTTAACTACACATCAACAGAAGTTTAATTTAATAAATTTAATTTATCGATCAAGTCAATTTTATAAATTTAATTATATAACTCCTAATTATATAAATTTAATTTATTGATCAACAAAAGTTTATCAATATCAAAAAATAAAATAAATATATATATATATATATATATATATATATATATATATATATATATATATATAATATATATACATATATATATAATTTAACTACACATCATCATAAGTTTAATTTAATAAATTTAATTTATCGATCAAGGTCCTTTTAGAAATTTAAATTATATAACTCCTAATTATATAAATTTAATTTTATTGATCAACAAAAGTTTATCATTATCAAATTTAATATATAAATCTCCTTGAATTGATCCTCGGTATTTCTTTAATTGATAATGTATTTCATATCTAAACCACTAGTATATAAGACTTGATTTGTTAAACTACTCGAGGAGTATATAATTAATCAACATATTTCATACTCCGATAAGATATCGTTTACATGTCATCATAATTAGGAGGTGATCACTACACTTAACATCCATTCAATTAGATCGAACGTATATAATAATACTATCTCGCATTTCATACTCGAATGAATTATATGTTAGCTCTTCACCTCTACATCATGACATGAGATATTAAGTTCATGATTAGACGACGGACTGATAGAATTTGTACATTACTCTAGAAATATAAGTATAAGTATCTCCTAATTCATATCAACGTAGTTTCATACTCTAAATATGGATTATAGATATTTTTTTATTTATTCCACGAATTCTAACTTTTTATTTATAAAAGTATACAAAATTGTTACACTTTTTGAACAATTAATTGTAGGTGTAAAATGAAATTTAGTATTATGCACAATAGCAAAATTATGAGTATTAATAGGAATATTTTAAACAAACCGACCTCCGGATGTCGCTTTTATTGAAAGTAATTAGATTTAATAAAAAATACCAACGTCATGAGGTCGGTATCACATTAAATTTTAAGATAAATAAAGGTAATCATGTTAATTAAATAATATTGACATCGGGAGGTTGGTATTTTATATTAAATTATTTTTTAACTTGAATAAAACCGTCATTCGGAGGACAATTTATTTAAAGTTAATTGAAAATATTAATTTATTACATAACACAAAATCGTCCTCTGGAAGATGATTTAAATAAAATTAAATCAAAATAGAAAATAATACCGACATCAAGAGGTCGATTTTTATTGTAATTCATTTTCTGGGAAAAATTCCGACCTCTTGAGGTCGGAATTTGGTTTACCCGCAAACCGCAAACCGACCTCCGGATATCACTTTTAAAAGTAATTAGATGAAATAAAAATACCGATCTCCGGATGTCGCTTTAATTAATAGTAGAAATAAAAATACCGACCTCATGAGGTCGGTATTTTATTTACTTACTCCCTCCGCTTCAAAAAGAATGGTCTGGTTTGACTTCGCACGGAGTTTAAGAAATTAAAGAAGACTTTTGAATCTTGTGGTCCTAAATTAAAGTTATGTCAAATGTACAAAATTGCCCTTAATCTTGTGGTCTTAAACATGCCACGTGGAAAGCTAAAAGTAAAATGTTACCAAAAAAGAAAAGAGGTCATTTTTTTTTAAACTGACTAAAAAGAAAATGAGGTCATTCTTTGTGAAATGGAGGAGTACTATTTAATTTTTACCGACATTCGGAAGTCGGTATTATGAAATATTTAATTGAGAAAAAATTCCGACCTCAGGAGGTCGGAATTTTTAATGAATTACAATAAAAACCGACCGCTTGATGTCGGTATTATTTTCTCAATTAAATATAAAAAATACCGACCTCATGAGGTCGGTATTTTATATTAATTTATTTTTACTATTTAATTTTACCGACATACGGAAGTCGGTATTATAATTTTTTTAGTTTTTTATTTTACACAAAACCTATTGAGAAAAAATAATTTAATACCGACATCAAGAGGTCGGTTTTTATTGTAATTCATTTTTTCCGGGAAAAAATCCAATCTCTAGAGGTCGGAATTTGTTTTTCCCGCTTTCCACAAACCGACCTCCAGATGTCGCTTTTTAAAGTAAGTAGATGAAATAAAAATACCGACCTCCGGATGTCGCTTTAATTAATAGTAATTAGATGAAATAAAAATACCGACCTCATGAGGTCGGTATTTTAATTACATACTACCGACATTCGGAAGTCAGTATTATAAAATATTTAATTGAGAAAAAATTCCGACCTCAGGAGGTCGGAATTTTTAATGAATTACAATAAAAACCGACCTCTTGATGTCGGTATTATTTTCTCAATTAAATATAAAAAATACCAACCTCACGAGGTTGGTATTTTTATTGTAATTCATTTTTTTCGGGAAAAATTCCGACTTCCAGAGGTCGGAATTTGGTTTTCCCTCTTTATTTTGCATAAAAACCGACTACTTGTAAATACCGACCTCCATTTGAGGTCGAAAATTTGTAGGTCGGTATTCACTGTTTTTTTAGTAGTGCTCAAAGTGCCTTAAACAAAGCCATTTGAATACAAAAACAATAATTGCTATTATAAGAAAATTCAATGATAGTTAGTTCATCATCCTAATTACCTTTAAAGTCAATGACACAAGCTCTCAACATATCCTCAATAGTCATAATTGTGCGCTTTGTTTGACCATCGATGTAAAATCTCAAATTTGAAAAAGAAGGAAAATAATTTTTTTTAGGTTGCAGGCTGTGTCTACGGTTTCCACCTACGGACCATAGTAGCTTTTACAAGCCGTAGATGGCAACCGTAGGAAGGGGAAATAATTTTCTAAATATCAAGTCTCAGTACTTCTTTGAATGCTCACCAGTATGGTCCGTCAACTGATCTACGAGTCGTAGCTAGGTCTCGTAGGTAGCTTTCAGGCATAGTAAAATTTTAAGGCCAAAGGTTGGTACGGTTGATGTCTACGGTTCGTAGATGGGTCTACAAGTTGTAGATTGTGTTCGTCAAAATTGGGTAAGTTTTATGGTCTAGTACTTGGTCTACGATTGACTAGTACAGATCGTTATTTATTAATTTCTTTCTTTTATTTTTGTTCTATTTTTTTTTTCATTTTAATGTATTTTTTATTTTTATTAATTTAAATTGTTTTGATTTATTAATCTAATATTTTTTAATTTTTTTTTATATCATTTATATATCATTTCCTTCTTATTCTCAACCTTTACTTCATGTGATTCCATGCAATTTTTTGTATCTTCTAAAAAATTCATTAGTATAATTTTGTTAGTATTCTAATTTTTAAATTAAAGTAGAATTCATTGTTGAATAAAGTTATGAACTTACGCTTTCCTTTTCTTTTAAATTATATTTATGTATTTTATGTTGAAATGTGGCATAAGAGTATTATGTTAAATTTTTTGTTTTGAATTTAGAACTTATGCTATATTTTCAATCTCATTTGTTTTAGGAGTATTGACTCGATATTTTACATTATAAGCTAATTTTTAAGTTAGACTTGATAGATTCTTTTTGTCAAATGTTTTATGATTTTATGATATTATATTTATAATATTAATCTTTTGTCAAACATGCATTTCATGATATTCATAGAAATAATGTACTTTTAGTTTTTATGAGTAATTTAATTAAAATATACTAAATTGAAAAATATAAATCAATTTTTTCTTGTAATATTAGTTAAAAACATATGTTTATTAATTAATATATTTTCAAGAGACAATATATATCTTAAATATTTAACTTAATATCATTTATAAAGATCCTTATTTGTCTGATATAATTTTTTAATTTTAAATAATTAAATTTTATTTTTAAAATTCAATATAACCTTATGATTACACTTGTGCAACCAAACAGTATACTTGTAATTACATTATGACAAACAAACAAACGGGTCAATATAATTACTAGATTGTATAATTACTAGACTGATAATTAGTACCCTAGTAATTACACCAATTCCAATTCTCCGGCTTTCCAAACATAGCCTAAATAATGTTGTTTTGTTCTAAATTGGACACTTAGCTTGTACGGCAAAATGGGGTGACTCGAAAGGGAAGTCTTATTTTATTCCTTAATCATCAATCGAAAGCACTCTGAAAATGAAACAACACATGGCATAAATTCATGGTTGTTGCTGTTTTGATGAGTGAAATAGCGATGGGTTTCTGTTGGTCATCTTTACTTTTAAGTCTTGTTGTTGTTGTAGTTCATATTTGTGATTTGGGTTATGCAGATTCATATGTTTCTGCAATTGGCGACCCTGGAATGAAAAACCCAAATTCAAGATTTGCATTTGAAGCTTGGAATTTCTGCAATGAAGTTGGAAGTGAGGCTCCCCGTATGGGCAGCCCCAGGCTTGCTGACTGTGCTGATCTTCACTGTTCTACTTCTCTCACAGGTTTTACACTAGTTATTTTATTGTTAGTTATATTGCACAACTGATAACAGAAACATAAAAAAGTTATAATTCAATTCAATTTTGAAATAAGGTAGTTTGCAAAATTTAATAATTTACTGAGATCCCAAAATCAATAACTTTGAAACAAAAAAGTGAAGCATAAATTAATTGGAATAAACTTGCATTTGGGAAATTGTAGAATTATTAATCTTGATATTATTTTTCATTTAGTGCCTAAGCGAGTTGATTCAAGCATGTTGATGTCGATTCATATGGTATTAAAGAACTCCTAATCATGATGTTGTCGTGGTGGAGAATGGTAATATTAACATGTATAAATATCATACGAGTCTGCAATTGATTGAAAAAGATATTGGAAAGACAAAATACCCATTAAAAAAGATGTTGAAAGGAAAAATCTTGAATTTGTAGTCTACTCTGGAAAGATTTATTCAGCACAACACCATGAACTTGTATGAGGTTGATGTTGTGTTATGTTATGAAGTTGGTTCTTGGTTTACTAGTTTGATAGCATGAATGATACATAAGTTGATACGAAAGTTGGTTTAATTATATTTTCTGATTTAGTAGTTTATACATAATAGATAGAGTTGAGGGGCTTTTGGAGTTGACACTGAACACATGGTATTTCTTTAATATCAAGACTACAACAATTGACATAACTGAATCCTGATCTTTAACAGTTTGTTTGTTGCACCCTGAGAGCTACAACTGTGAGTTTCTTCATCATTGTGTTTCGAGTTACTGTGGGAATTTCCAAAACTTGTCAAGGTTACTACTGAGTTGGCTGAAAGATTGGTGAATTTATGGGTTATTCTAGCTTGATGTGTCTAGAGCTAGATGGAGAAGGAGGAAATAAAATTTTAACCATTGGATCTGTAATTTATAGGAAGATGGAAAATTTATTCCTGCGCATATCTGACTAAAAGACTGCAGGAGCCATGAGGAGCGATCCAGTGCCACAAATTATGGAGGAAATACAATTCAATAATTGAATTTCTCTGTTGTGGTGGCATTTTGTAGTAAAACAGATTTTGATACTATTTAACCAAATTGGGATGAGCATTTTGCTGCAATTTCAATTGTCATACTTCAGACTGATCAAAAAAGAAGTTGTGACTCATCAGAGTTCAAGAAGCTTTCATACTTCTCTAAGCTGTTACTAATTGGCATAAGTCATAACTCCATCGTTGCTGTCAGTTGACTGCCATTGTGGTTGAAAGGAACCTGAACCTGATTTTGTTTCCCTTATCCACTAACCATCATTATGACTATGTTCAACGTTAACTGTCGAATTTTCCTTTGAAGCTCTATCCTTCTCTGATTCCTTTTATTTTCCCTTTTCTAAATGTAGTTGTTTGGTTATACAATTTGATTCCCAAGGTGATGAAAAAGCAGAAAGATTTGATAGGATATTGTTTGAATTTTGATGAACTCAATTACATGAATCATAGACATAATGCCTTGAGTAAATGTTAGCATTGAACAACTTTATGATCTGCCCACCTCTTATTGGTTTACTTTTATGGTGAGGTCACCAAGATATTCCGGGCGGTCCGCTTCCTCGAAAACGGAGCACTTGTAAAGTACACCACAAAGTGACGGAAGTAGACAATAGATTAGGAGTTGGAGATAAAATTCCAGATGGGAGCCATAATGCTGATATGAATCCTGATCTTTATGCTGTGGAAAAGGAGTGTTACCTTGGTTCACTTTGTGAAGTGCATGATTCTGGTGACCCATGGTATTATTGGATGATAATGCTTAAAAATGGAAATTTTGACAAGACGACGACTCTTTGTCCTGAAAATGGTAGGAAAGTTTCTAAGATAGTGACTGGTAGAACTTTTCCATGTTTTGGTGAGGGCTGCATGAATCAGCCACTTGTCTACCATAACTACTCAAGGATAGTCGATAGGGAGCATTCATCCTTGATCGGAGGCTTCTATGGAACATATGACCTTGATGCCAATTTAACTGCCGGTGTAGATGGAAAATCTTTTTTCTCAGTTTCATGGCGGAAGAATTTAAGCACAGGTAGTTGGATTATCTCAAATAAATTGACGACATCATCCAAGTATCCATGGCTTATGTTGTATCTAAGATCAGATGCAGCAAAAGGGTTTAATGGAGGATATCACTACAGTGGCCGTGGAATTATGAAAAAGGTTTGTGACAACAACTTTGTTCCCTATGAAAGCTCTTACTCAATAAATGTGCAAATTTATTCATATAAAAAATATAACGTGCTAAATTTACTAAATAAAGGAACTGAATATTCCTGTTGTTCACCCTCGAGATAAAGAATTACATCTTTTCTTCCCTATTTTTCTTGGTTGGTCCTATTTACCTCTTGGATATGAAAATAGTGACATCATTTCATTTTTTTGATGAATAAATGTAGGATTTTACTGGTATAAAAAGTTGGAACTAAGGCCACTAGGGCTTTGGTGTGCGGTTAGGTGCACATCATGGGTTTGAATCTTTCCTCCACTAACAAAAACCCTGGTATCTAAATAGAGAAGTGTGTTTGTGTGTGTGTGTGTGTGTGGTGGTGATGGGGGGGGGGGGAGTCCATTATCCAATGAAATTTGAACCATGCGCCACTAGTAAATGGGGATTTCTTGGTTTTCAAAAAAAAAAATTAAAAAGATTGTGAACCAAGTGTATTATGTATATAGTGATTTTGTTTCATCATCATGAATGATTCTTGTAGACAGGGTACCAGAGTCTCATGCTGTGATGTTTTATCACTTTCAGATAGAATAAGAGCTGTGAGTTAATATTTAAGCAATTTCTGCTTTCTTTTCCCTTGCAGCTTCCGGAGTCACCAAATTTCAAGGTGAAGTTGACACTTGAAGTTATACAAGGAGGAGGCTCGAATAGCCAGTTTTATCTTCTCGACATAGGAAGCTGCTGGAAAAATAGTGGAGAGCCATGTGATGGAGATGTTTTAACAGATGTGACCAGATACAGTGAGATGATCATCAATCCAGCAACGACAAGTTGGTGTCGTCCTGATAACCTCGTGTCCTGTCCACCCTACCACATTAGCCCTAATGGGGAGATAATATACAGAAATGATACTTCTCGGTTCCCATACTCTGCTTATCATCTATATTGTGCTCCTGGAAATGCAAACTATTTAGAGAAACCATATGATATCTGTGATCCATACAGCAATCCACAAGCTCAAGAACTGATACAAATCCTGCCACATCCTGAGTGGGCTGTGCATGGTTATCCTTCAAAACATGGAGAGGGGTGGATTGGTGATGCTAGGAGTTGGGAGCTTGATGTAGGAACATTATCTAATCGGTTATACTTTTACCAGGTAACCTTAATTCTTGCATAATCTAGCTTGTAAATTCTGCAGAAGGGAGTGTCGTTTTCTTCGTGTTGCTTCTGATTTTGTCCAGTGCTTTCACTTAGTAGGTGCCGTGGATCTAACATGGATGATATATTTGGTTACTTGTGTTGCTTATATCCAATGTTTTTGGAGCTTTAACAGTTTTCTACTTTGATTTTGACTCTGTAAAACTAGGAACGTAAGATTCAAGCATAAAAGGTTTTTCATGATCAAAATGGTTCTACTGTACTTAATTTTTCAGAAAGTTATTAAGCTACAAGGATGTGAGACAGCTTAATGCTTGATAACAAGAAAGCATGTATTCAGATTTCCATTTCCTTTGAGCTTTAGAATGCATTTCATTTTGTACTTGTGAGCTAATACGTCAATCCTGCCTTTAGTTTTGAGCTTGCTTCTCTTTATGGGGAGGTCAACTTTGCTTAAAATGACCCCATTCAATAGATGCATACAAAGGCGGAAACAAGATTTGAACTTGTTGGGTTCAACTTTTATATTCTCACCACTGAACCCATTGCACATTTGCAATCACGGGTTTGGAACTAAATATTTGTTGAAGTGTCAGTGCTTTGTTTCACACATACACTTAATATATATACTTATATAAATTAATACACACACTATGTGGAAAGTATATTGGGTTCAGTTGAGCCCTTTTAAATTATATTGCATCTACCTCTATAGATTAAGCAGATATAGACTGCTGCAGTACTCAGGTAGATGGTCTATTCTGGATATACCTAAACGACTAATTCGTAGTGACCTTACTTATACAGGATCCAGGAACCAAACCAGCAAAGCGTGTGTGGTCTTCACTTAATGTTGGTACGGAAATATATGTTAGCAGCCAAGGGGCCACTGCTGAATGGACTGTCAGTGATTTCGATGTATTCATTCCTGAAGATTATGAAGGTGATGTTAGGGCAGTTCTGTAACACCTGTTGTATGTTCCTTGTCCATACAATACAATACAGTACAATGGGTAACACTTTTTTGCTTATTTGTATATATACACACATTTTAAATTTTAATAAGTTTGTTTAGTTTATTTTTCTATCGAGATCATTAATTTGATCAAATGAGTCATGTTATTAGTTTGTGTTATAAAGAGTAAATCAGAAAAGAGAAAATTATGGAACAAGACAAAAATGTCAACATATTTATGGAAAACGAACTATAGTTTAAAAGAATCCCTATAGGTTGTTTTTATAGCAAACTCTCTCTCTCTCCTGCCAATAAGAAGAAATTTATTCGAATGTATTATGTATCAATTGTATTCAATTATATATAGGTGAGAGATTTATATCAATTGTATTCGTAAAACTATGTTTGTATTTTTGTATCTACTATATCTGTATTCATATGAATACAATATGCATTCATCTTCTCTGTCAAATGTATTATGTATCAATTGTATCTAATCAAAGAAATGATGAATACATTTATTTGTATTCATAGCATTTCGAATACAATTGATACAAAATAATTATGCATTAAGGGTGTGTTTTGTATGAAGAAAAATGTTTCCTTGGAAAACAAGTGGTTTCTAACTTATTTTCTCATGTTTGGTTGGTGAGTAGAAAATATATTCTGGAAAATACTTTTTAATGTTTGGTTGGTGAATGAAAAATATTTTTTCAGAAAATATCTTTTATTTTTGGCTTGAGACTAAAAAAATTCTTTAGGAAAATAATTTCTGATCAACCTCGATAATTGATATAGAATGCGATCGTGCTGGGGGGGGGGGGGTTTAGGGGTGGCGTAAAAATGATTTTTTTTTAAATTTGAAATATTTTCCAAAAATAATTTTTCTTTTTGAAATCTTTTTAAAAAGAAAATTTCAAAAAAAATAATTTTTTTTTGAATGGGGAGGGTCGGGTACAGGGTATGGATAGGGTAAGAAAGAAAAATAAAAAATGAAGTAGAGTTTTGGAAACTGTTTTCCTTAATTTTGGAAGGGAAGTCATTTTTCTTAAATTTGAGAAAAATGGTTAATTGGAAAACATTTTCCAAACATTTAAGACAACCAAACATGGGAAAATTAGAAAACATTTTCTCCTCATACCAAGCACACCCTAAATGGACACATAATATTATGCAAAATAAATACAAAATATAATTCTTTCCTCCCTCACCAGATCTCGCTCGCTTCTCTCCTCCTAATTAATATGTATTCATTTTGATACAAATCAGTTTGCATTTGTATTTTTCTCTCCAAAATCCACAAAAAATAATACAAGAATACAAATGCGTAGCAAACCAAAGTGTAGCTGCGAATTATAATTAGTGAAATTGTAGCTATTGAGTCTTATTTAAGGTCAAATGTTTATTGATTTTGAAAATTTCCCATTAGAAAAATGTAGTTTACTAGAAAATAGAATAGAAAATTAGAAAATATCTTAGACCACATAATTCACTATAGGTCCTTAAGGAATTTAATTCTCTCACTACTGTACCTGAGGTTATGGATAACTCTCTCCTAAGATGAAACAAATATATTTGTTAAAAAAGTAATAGTATCTCAAACTTTAATAATTCAGCGAACCCAAAAGTCAACAACTAATAATATGAAAACTTGATATTTAATTATAAGGAAATATATACTATAGAAAAATTAAATTCGATGAAGAAATTGAGGAGAAACTTCACTATTTATAGTTAATGATCTGAGTTGAAGAGCTGCAAACTCACCCGTTCATAACATTTATGGTGCATGTTGAGAAAAAAATGTACGGTTGAAAGGAAAATGTCCTTTTTAAATATATATTTTTCGCAAATTTTAAATTAATTGTGTGAATAATTTAACGAATAAATTATGTGAATTAATTAATAAATAAAGTTTCATGAATTAATATTAATATCAGGAAAAAAATTAATTAATGAGAATGATAAATAAATTTTGTCTAAAAAATTATCGATCAATCACATCATTTGCAAAGTTAGAGAAATCTATAAACAAAAATAAAAAACGAAAATCTTTTTTTTTTGGAAATTCTTCATTCCTGGAAGAGGAAGAAGCAGATCGGACAAAGAGCCAAAGTGAGCGAGCGACAATGGTGTGAGGGAAGATCCTCTTCTAAGCTCTTTAGCAGCTAGAAAGAGTATTTCTTAGTAGACTCACAAAAGATCTCTTCTTCACCACCAATGAGGGAGAAATGAACTTTATGTTCCCTTTATTTTTCAGTTCACACACTCTTTTCTCTTAAAGCTTACCCTTAAAGAAACCTAACAAGTCCCCACATGAATGGAGAATGACTATGTTGTTAAAACATATGCATGAAAAACTGTGTGATTCGTAAGTAAGAATTAATTGTCTTAGGACAAAAAGGTTTTCCCTTTGAACTTTCCATAGTGAACATATATCAGATATGCTCACTCAATCGGTAGATTTGATATTTCTGAACTGTCGAGATTTGGTGACTACCTAGACAACATAAGTTACACAATTAACCCTCTAAGGGGTCGGTTGGTAGGAAGTATTAGGAGAAGTAGTCCATGTATTATGTATGGTATTATTTAGTACTATGTTTGGTAGGAATATAACTAATCCATGGATTAGTTATACACCCTACATGGTATTATAAGATGTGTTACTAAGACCTTCCATTTTGTTATTAGTAATACATAGGATTTAATACCTTGGGATTAATGTATCTAAAGAAAAAATATCCCTCAAATTATTTTAATCATTTTGATTATTTTCTTGATTTTATGTTTTAGATTAGTACTAGTAAATTTATTTAAATAAATTAGCTTACAAATTTTATTATTTAGAGAGAGTTGTTTGTTGCTAAATAAATTCAATACAAATCAATACAATATTTGAATTGTGAGTCGTTTAACATTTACTAATTGAAAGGCAAATAATGATCATGTTCTCATGGGGAATGCCTTATGGCTGGTAAAAATATAATATTTTTTTCGATATAGATGTTGTATTTTAATTATTTCTATTTTGAACAATTATAAAATTGCATACATATAGATGGTTTATTCGATTTTACTATTGTTTACCATCTTTTTTATTTTAAAGTAGACGGTTTATCTTTTTTAAATTGAAATTTATCGTTTTGTGAGTGACCAATTTATTAAGATGAAAATGATTTACCCTCAAATAATTCAAGTGCAAAAATAACAAATATGGCAACAAAATTGTTCTTCTCCTAGCTAGTTAGAAGGCCATAAAAAATAATATTGTCCGACAATTATCTATCTTGACCCGATTACATGAAATAGAAAATCTCATAATAATTGAAGGGTATAATTGGGAAGAAGTTTTTTGTAGAGTTTTAATCCAAACACAAGATGAGGGTGGGAAGCAATGAACCAAACACTTGATAGAAATAAACTATGCATTACTAATCTTTGCACTACTTAGGTAACATCTCGAAAATTAGAAAGTCGAGTTGGAAAGATTAGTAATAAAAAAATTCACTGATGTTGTCATCTACGAGTCCTATCTATTGACAGTAGGATGTCCTATGGGCCGTAGGAAGGAAGTCGTAGACCTGAAGTTGAGTCTTTTGGAATTTTAAGTTTTTGAAGTCTGACTTGCGACTTGACAGGACGAACTGTAGGAATTTGAATGAACCGTAGATGACATTCGTAAGAAGGATTTAGAGGATTGAATTAGGATCTCGGTCTACACAAGAGAACAATAGGTCGTAGAAAGTTTGGTGGAACGTAGATGGGTTTCGTAAAATGTTTCTACACTTAGTGAAATTTTGGACTCAAAGTTGAGGACTATTGATGGGGTCTACAGACCGTAGAAAGGTCGACGACTCGTAAAAGTGTTTCGTGGATTGTTGGACAAAATTATGGGTTTCTGAAGTTGGTTCTACAGTTGACCAGTACGGACCGTAGAAACTTCTATGAACCGTAAGTCCAACCCGTAGGACTGTTCGACATTTATTGAATAAGGATATTTGGGTGGTTTCATATGCATTTAATACCTATACTATGTTGTTTTTACTCTAATTCTAAGTCATATAACTACCCTTCTATTCCGAAATCTACCCAAACCCTCTCATATTTACTATATTTACTATATTTTAGCTTGGTCATGCATATCATATTTTCTATAATGTCCCCTTTATGATCATGTTTCATTATTATGCATATCCCTCATACTTAGTACATTATATGTACTAATGCATACTTGTGCCTAAATTATTTAATAATATAGGATTCGATGCTTTCTCTCCTTCCGCTCGTGGCTAGATACATATTGTTACCTATTGCTTTGGACTGGTGAGTCCTCATACTCCGAGGAGAGACCATGAAGACTTTACTTTTGATGTCATTTACTTTTGAGA